>NC_086318.1:445802415-445822905 GCF_036172605.1 Pelobates fuscus | reverse complement strand
ATGTCTGTGTCCCCATGTCTCCCAGTCCCTTAGTGTCTGTGTCCCCATTTCTCCCAGTGTCCCCATGACACTAGGGGACATTGAGAGACATTGGGGCACTGGGAGACATGGGGACACTGAGATTCTTGGGGACACTGGGTGACATGGGGACACTGGATGAATTTGAGACATGAGGGGACACTGGGAGACATGGGGCACTAAGACACTGTGATACATAGGGGACACTGGAGATTTGATAAAGACCTAGGTACAGGTCAAAACGTTGCTGTGTCCAATAAACCTGCTTTAATCTATTACAATGAGTGCCTGAGATTTTTTTATTTTATACTTGGGGACACTGAGACACTTGGGGGCACTGTGAGACATGGGGACACTGGGAGACTATGGGATTCTGAGACACTAGGGGACACTGAGACACTAAGGACACTACGGACACTGAGAGACACCAGGGAAACTGGGAGACATGGGGCACTGAGACACTCTGATACATAAGGGACGCTGTGATAAATAGGGGACACTTAAGTGCCTGAGATTTTTCTTTTATACTAGGGGACACTGAGACTCTGGGAGACATTGGGACACTGAGACACTGGGAGACTAGGGGACTTTGGGAGACTAGGAAACACTGAAGCACTAGGGATACTGGAACACTACAGACACCAGGGACACTTGGAGACATGGGGATACTAAGATACTAGGGACACTGGCTGGTAGACATGGGGACAGTGGGAGTGCCCCATATCTCCCAAGTCTCAAAGTCGCCCAGTTTCCCAATGTCTCCCTGTGTCCCCCAGTGTCTCCATGTCTCTCAGTGTCCCCTAGTTTCTTAGTGTCCCCATGTCACCCAGTGTCCCCTAGTGTTTGTATCCCCATGTACACTCTATGTTGCCTAGTGACTGGGGGTCAGGACCACTGGATCACACTCTGTGTTGCCTAGTGACTGGGGGTCGGGATCACTGGATCACACTCTATGTTGCCTAGTGACTGGGGTTGGGGTCACTGGACCACACTCTATGTTGCATAGTGACTGGGGGTCGGGATCACTGGATCACACTCTATGTTGCCTAGTGACTGGGTTTGGGGTCACTGGATCACACTGTATGGTGCATAGTGACTGGGGTTGGGATCACTGGATCACACTCTATATACTCCATATTCTCCATACTATAAACTCCATCTTCTCCATACTATAAGACATACTATATACTCCATATTCTCCATACTATAAGACATACTATATACTCCCTATTCTCCATACTATAAGACATACTATATACTCCAGATTCTCCATACTATAAGACATACTATATACTCCCTATTGTCCATACTATAAGACATACTATATACTCCCTATTCTCCATGCTATAAGACATACTATATACTCCCTATTCTCCATACTATAAGACATACTATATACTTCATATTCTCCATACTATAACACATACTATATACTCCATATTCTCCATACTATATACTCCCTATTCTCCATACTATAAGACATACTATATACTCCATATTCTCCATACTATAAGACATACTATATACTCCCTATTCTCCATACTATATACTCCCTATTCTCCATACTATAAGACATACTATATACTCCATATTCTCCATACTATAAGACATACTATATACTCCATATTCTCCATACTATAAGACATACTATATACTTCATATTCTCCATACTATAAGACATACTATATACTCCATATTCTCCATACTATATACTCCCTATTCTCCATACTATAAGACATACTATATACTCCCTATTCTCCATACTATAAGGCATACTATATACTCCCTATTCTCCATACTATAAGACATACTATATACTCCATATTCTCCATACTATAAGACATACTATATACTCCATATTCTCCATACTATAAGACATACTATATACTCCCTATTCTCCATACTATAAGACATACTATATACTCCCTATTCTCCATACTATAAGACACACTATATACTCCCTATTCTCCATACTATAAGGCATACTATATACTCCCTATTCTCCATACTATAAGACATACTATATACTCCATATTCTCCATACTATATACTCCCTATTCTCCATACTATAAGGCATACTATATACTCCCTATTCTCCATACTATAAGACATACTATATACTCCATATTCTCCATACTATATACTCCATATTCTCCATACTATAAGACATACTATATACTCCATATTCTCCATACTATAAGACATACTATATACTCCCTATTCTCCATACTATAAGACATACTATATACTCCATATTCTCCATACTATAAGACATACTATATACTCCATATTCTCCATACTATAAGACATACTATATACTCCATATTCTCCATACTATAAGACATACTATATACTCCCTATTCTCCATACTATAAGACATACTATATACTACATATTCTCCATACTATAAGACATACAATATACTCCCTATTCTCCATACTATATACTCCATATTCTCCATACTATAAGACATACTATATACTCCATATTCTCCATACTATAAGACATACTATATACTCCCTATTCTCCATACTATAAGACATACTATATACTCCCTATTCTCCATACTATAAGACATACTATATACTCCCTATTCTCCATACTATAAGACATACTATATACTCCCTATTCTCCATACTATAAGACATACTATATACTCCATATTCTCCATACTATAAGACATACTATATACTCCATATTCTCCATACTATAAGACATACTATATACTTCATATTCTCCATACTATATACTTCATATTCTCCATACTATAACACATACTATATACTCCCTATTCTCCATGCTATAAGACATACTATATACTCCCTATTCTCCATACTATAAGACATACTATATACTCCCTATTCTCCATACTATAAGGCATACTATATACTCCATATTCTCCATACTATAAGACATACTATATACTCCCTATTCTCCATACTATAAGACATACTATATACTCCCTATTCTCCATACTATAAGGCATACTATATACTCCCTATTCTCCATACTATAAGACATACTATATACTCCATATTCTCCATACTATAAGACATACTATATACTCCATATTCTCCATACTATAAGACATACTATATACTCCATATTCTCCATACTATAAGACATACTATATACTCCATATTCTCCATACTATAAGACATACTATATACTCCATATTCTCCATACAATAAGACATACTATATACTCCCTATTCTCCATACTATAAGACATACTACATACTCCCTATTCTCCATACTATAAGACATACTATATACTCCCTATTCTCCATGCTATAAGACATACTATATACTCCCTATTATCCATACTATAAGACATACTATATACTCCCTATTCTCCATACTATAAGACATACTATATACTCCATATTCTCCATACTATAAGACATACTATATACTCCCTATTATCCATACTATAAGACATACTATATACTCCGTATTCTCCATACTATAAGACATACTATATACTCCCTATTCTCCATACTATAAGACATACTATATACTCCCTATTCTCCCTACTATAAGACATACTATATACTCCCTATTCTCCATGCTATAAGACATACTATATACTCCATATTCTCCATACTATAAGACATACTATATACTCCATATTCTCCATACTATAAGACATACTATATACTCCCTATTCTCCATACTATAAGACATACTATATACTCCCTATTCTCCATACTATAAGACATACTATATACTCCATATTCTCCATACTATAAGACATACTATATACTCCATATTCTCCATACTATAAGACATACTATATACTCCATATTCTCCATACTATAAGACATACTATATACTCCCTATTCTCCATACTATAAGACATACTATATACTCCATATTCTCCATACTATAAGACATACTATATACTCCCTATTCTCCATACTATAAGACATACTATATACTCCCTATTCTCCATGCTATAAGACATACTATATACTCCATATTCTCCATACTATAAGACATACTATATACTCCCTATTCTCCATACTATAACACATACTATATACTCCATATTCTCCATACTATAAGACATACTATATACTTCATATTCTCCATACTATAAGACATACTATATACTCCCTATTCTCCATACTATAAGACATACTATATACTCCCTATTCTCCATACTATATACTCCCTATTCTCCATACTATAAGACATACTATATACTCCCTATTCTCCATACTATAACACATACTATATACTCCATATTCTCCATACTATAAGACATACTATATACTCCCTATTCTCCATACTATAAGACATACTATATACTCCCTATTCTCCATGCTATAAGACATACTCTATACTCCATATTCTCCATGCTATAAGACATACTATATACTCCCTATTCTCCATACTATAAGACATACTATATACTCCCTATTCTCCATACTATATACTCCCTATTCTCCATACTATAAGACATACTATATACTCCCTATTCTCCATACTATAAGACATACTATATACTCCATATTCTCCATACTATAAGACATACTATATACTCCCTATTCTCCATACTATAAGACATACTATATACTCCCTATTCTCCATACTATAAGGCATACTATATACTCCCTATTCTCCATACTATAAGACATACTATATACTCCCTATTCTCCATACTATAAGACATACTATATACTCCATATTCTCCATACTATAAGACATACTATATACTCCATATTCTCCATACTATAAGACATACTATATACTCCATATTCTCCATACTATAAGACATACTATATACTCCATATTCTCCATACAATAAGACATACTATATACTCCCTATTCTCCATACTATAAAACATACTACATACTCCCTATTCTCCATACTATAAGACATACTATATACTCCCTATTCTCCATACTATAAGACATACTATATACTCCCTATTATCCATACTATAAGACATACTATATACTCCCTATTCTCCATACTATAAGACATACTATATACTCCATATTCTCCATACTATAAGACATACTATATACTCCCTATTATCCATACTATAAGACATACTATATACTCCGTATTCTCCATACTATAAGACATACTATATACTCCCTATTCTCCATACTATAAGACATACTATATACTCCCTATTCTCCCTACTATAAGACATACTATATACTCCCTATTCTCCATGCTATAAGACATACTATATACTCCATATTCTCGATACTATAAGACATACTATATACTCCATATTCTCCATACTATAAGACATACTATATACTCCATATTCTCCATACTATAAGACATACTATATACTCCATATTCTCCATACTATAAGACATACTATATACTCCATATTCTCCATACTATAAGACATACTATATACTCCCTATTCTCCATACTATAAGACATACTATATACTCCATATTCTCCATGCTATAAGACATACTATATACTCCCTATTCTCCATACTATAAGACATACTATATACTCCCTATTCTCCATACTATAAGACATACTATATTCTCCCTATTCTCCATACTATAAGACATACTATATACTCCATATTCTCCATACTATAAGACATACTATATACTCCCTATTCTCCATACTATAAGACATACTATATACTCCATATTCTCCATACTATAAGACATACTATATGCTCCATATTCTCCATACTGTATACTCCCTATTCTCCATACTATAAGACATACTATATGCTCCATATTCTCCATACTATAAGACATACTATATACTCCATATTCTCCATACTATAAGACATACTATATACTCCATATTCTCCATACTATATACTCCATATTCTCCATACTATAAGACATACTATATACTCCATATTCTCCATACTATATACTCCATATTCTCCATACTATAAGACATACTATATACTCCATATTCTCCATACTATAAGACATACTATATACTCCATATTCTCCATACTATAAGACATACTATATACTCCCTATTCTCCATACTATAAGACATACTATATACTCCATATTCTCCATACTATAAGACATACTATATACTCCATATTGTCCATACTATAAGACATACTATATACTCCATATTCTCCATACTATAAGACATACTATATACTCCCTATTGTCCATACTATAAGACATACTATATACTCCCTATTCTCCATACTATAAGACATACTATATACTCCATATTCTCCATACTATAAGACATACTATATACTCCATATTCTCCATACTATAAGACATACTATATACTCCATATTCTCCATACTATAAGACATACTATATACTCCATATTCTCCATACTATAAGACATACTATATAGTCCATATTCTCCATACTATATACTCCATATTCTCCATACTATAAGACATACTATATACTCCCTATTCTCCATACTATAAGACATACTATATACTCCCTATTCTCCATGCTATAAGACATACTATATACTCCCTATTATCCATACTATAAGACATACTATATACTCCATATTCTCCATACTATAAGACATACTATATACTCCATATTGTCCATACTATAAGACATACTATATACTCCATATTCTCCATACTATAAGACATACTATATACTCCCTATTGTCCATACTATAAGACATACTATATCCTCCCTATTCTCCATACTATAAGACATACTATATACTCCATATTCTCCATACTATAAGACATACTATATACTCCCTATTCTCCATGCTATAAGACATACTATATACTCCCTATTCTCCATGCTATAAGACATACTATATACTCCCTATTCTCCATACTATAAGACATACTATATACTCCCTATTCTCCATGCTATAAGACATACTATATACTCCATATTCTCCATACTATAAGACATACTATATACTCCCTATTCTCCATACTATAAGACATACTATATACTCCCTATTCTCCATACTATAAGACATACTATATACTCCCTATTCTCCATACTATAAGACATACTATATACTCCCTATTCTCCATACTATAAGACATACTATATACTCCCTATTCTCCATACTATAAGACATACTATATACTCCCTATTCTCCATACTATAAGACATACTATATACTCCATATTCTCCATACTATAAGACATACTATATACTCCCTATTATCCATACTATAAGACATACTATATACTCCCTATTATCCATACTATAAGACATACTATATACTCCCTATTCTCCATACTATAAGACATACTATATACTCCCTATTCTCCATACTATAAGACATACTATATACTCCCTATTCTCCATACTATAAGACATACTATATACTCCATATTCTCCATACTATAAGACATACTATATACTCCATATTCTCCATACTATAAGACATACTATATACTCCCTATTCTCCATACTATAAGACATACTATATACTCCCTATTCTCCATACTATAAGACATACTATATACTCCCTATTCTCCATACTATAAGACATACTATATACTCCCTATTCTCCATACTATAAGACATACTATATACTCCCTATTCTCCATACTATAAGACATACTATATACTCCCTATTCTCCATACTATAAGACATACTATATACTCCCTATTCTCCATACTATAAGACATACTATATACTCCCTATTCTCCATACTATAAGACATACTATATACTCCCTATTCTCCATACTATAAGACATACTATATACTCCATATTCTCCATACTATAAGACATACTATATACTCCATATTCTCCATACTATAAGACATACTATATACTCCCTATTCTCCATACTATAAGACATACTATATACTCCCTATTCTCCATACTATAAGACATACTATATACTCCCTATTCTCCATACTATAAGACATACTATATACTCCCTATTCTCCATACTATAAGACATACTATATACTCCATATTCTCCATACTATAAGACATACTATATACTCCCTATTCTCCATACTATAAGACATACTATATACTCCCTATTCTCCATACTATAAGACATACTATATACTCCCTATTCTCCATACTATAAGACATACTATATACTCCATATTCTCCATACTATAAGACATACTATATACTCCCTATTCTCCATACTATATACTCCCTATTCTCCATACTATAAGACATACTATATACTCCCTATTCTCCATACTATAAGACATACTATATACTCCCTATTCTCCATACTATAAGACATACTATATACTCCCTATTCTCCATACTATAAGACATACTATATACTCCATATTCTCCATACTATAAGACATACTATATACTCCCTATTCTCCATACTATAAGACATACTATATACTCCCTATTCTCCATACTATAAGACATACTATATACTCCCTATTCTCCATACTATAAGACATACTATATACTCCCTATTCTCCATACTATAAGACATACTATATACTCCCTATTCTCCATACTATAAGACATACTATATACTCCCTATTCTCCATACTATAAGACATACTATATACTCCCTATTCTCCATACTATAAGACATACTATATACTCCCTATTCTCCATACTATAAGACATACTATATACTCCCTATTCTCCATACTATAAGACATACTATATACTCCCTATTCTCCATACTATAAGACATACTATATACTCCCTATTCTCCATACTATAAGACATACTATATACTCCCTATTCTCCATACTATAAGACATACTATATACTCCCTATTCTCCATACTATAAGACATACTATATACTCCATATTCTCCATACTATAAGACATACTATATACTCCCTATTCTCCATACTATAAGACATACTATATACTCCCTATTCTCCATACTATAAGACATACTATATACTCCCTATTCTCCATACTATAAGACATACTATATACTCCCTATTCTCCATACTATAAGACATACTATATACTCCCTATTCTCCATACTATAAGACATACTATATACTCCATATTCTCCATACTATAAGACATACTATATACTCCCTATTCTCCATACTATATACTCCCTATTCTCCATACTATAAGACATACTATATACTCCATATTCTCCATACTATAAGACATACTATATACTCCCTATTCTCCATACTATAAGACATACTATATACTCCCTATTCTCCATACTATAAGACATACTATATACTCCATATTCTCCATACTATAAGACATACTATATACTCCCTATTCTCCATACTATAAGACATACTATATACTCCCTATTCTCCATACTATAAGACATACTATATACTCCATATTCTCCATACTATAAGACATACTATATACTCCCTATTCTCCATACTATAAGACATACTATATACTCCCTATTCTCCATACTATAAGACATACTATATACTACATATTCTCCATACTATAAGACATACTATATACTCCCTATTCTCCATGCTATAAGACATACTATATACTCCCTATTCTCCATGCTATAAGACATACTATATACTCCCTATTCTCCATACTATAAGACATACTATATACTCCCTATTCTCCATGCTATAAGACATACTATATACTCCATATTCTCCATACTATAAGACATACTATATACTCCCTATTCTCCATACTATAAGACATACTATATACTCCCTATTCTCCATACTATAAGACATACTATATACTCCCTATTCTCCATACTATAAGACATACTATATACTCCCTATTCTCCATACTATAAGACATACTATATACTCCCTATTCTCCATACTATAAGACATACTATATACTCCCTATTCTCCATACTATAAGACATACTATATACTCCATATTCTCCATACTATAAGACATACTATATACTCCCTATTCTCCATACTATAAGACATACTATATACTCCCTATTCTCCATACTATAAGACATACTATATACTCCATATTCTCCATACTATAAGACATACTATATACTCCCTATTCTCCATGCTATAAGACATACTATATTCTCCCTATTCTCCATACTATAAGACATACTATATACTCCATATTCTCCATACTATAAGACATACTATATACTCCCTATTCTCCATACTATAAGACATACTATATACTCCATATTCTCCATACTATAAGACATACTATATGCTCCATATTCTCCATACTGTATACTCCCTATTCTCCATACTATAAGACATACTATATGCTCCATATTCTCCATACTATAAGACATACTATATACTCCATATTCTCCATACTATAAGACATACTATATACTCCATATTCTCCATACTATATACTCCATATTCTCCATACTATAAGACATACTATATACTCCATATTCTCCATACTATAAGACATACTATATACTCCATATTCTCCATACTATAAGACATACTATATACTCCCTATTCTCCATACTATAAGACATACTATATACTCCATATTCTCCATACTATAAGACATACTATATACTCCATATTGTCCATACTATAAGACATACTATATACTCCATATTCTCCATACTATAAGACATACTATATACTCCCTATTGTCCATACTATAAGACATACTATATACTCCCTATTCTCCATACTATAAGACATACTATATACTCCATATTCTCCATACTATAAGACATACTATATACTCCCTATTCTCCATACTATAAGACATACTATATACTCCCTATTCTCCATACTATAAGACATACTATATACTCCCTATTCTCCATACTATAAGACATACTATATACTCCCTATTCTCCATACTATAAGACATACTATATACTCCCTATTCTCCATACTATAAGACATACTATATACTCCCTATTCTCCATACTATAAGACATACTATATACTCCTATTCTCCATACTATAAGACATACTATATACTCCCTATTCTCCATACTATAAGACATACTATATACTCCCTATTCTCCATACTATAAGACATACTATATACTCCCTATTCTCCATACTATAAGACATACTATATACTCCCTATTCTCCATACTATAAGACATACTATATACTCCCTATTCTCCATACTATAAGACATACTATATACTCCCTATTCTTCATACTATAAGACATACTATATACTCCCTATTCTCCATACTATAAGACATACTATATACTCCCTATTCTCCATACTATAAGACATACTATATACTCCCTATTCTCCATACTATAAGACATACTATATACTCCCTATTCTCCATACTATAAGACATACTATATACTCCCTATTCTCCATACTATAAGACATACTATATACTCCCTATTCTCCATACTATAAGACATACTATATACTCCCTATTCTCCATACTATAAGACATACTATATACTCCCTATTCTCCATACTATATACTCCCTATTCTCCATACTATAAGACATACTATATACTCCATATTCTCCATACTATAAGACATACTATATACTCCCTATTCTCCATACTATAAGACATACTATATACTCCATATTCTCCATACTATAAGACATACTATATACTCCATATTCTCCATACTATATACTCCCTATTCTCCATACTATAAGACATACTATATACTCCATATTCTCCATACTATAAGACATACTATATACTCCCTATTCTCCATACTATAAGACATACTATATACTCCCTATTCTCCATACTATAAGACATACTATATACTCCCTATTCTCCATACTATAAGACATACTATATACTCCATATTCTCCATACTATAAGACATACTATATACTCCCTATTCTCCATACTATAAGACATACTATATACTCCCTATTCTCCATACTATAAGACATACTATATACTCCCTATTCTCCATACTATAAGACATACTATATACTCCCTATTCTCCATACTATAAGACATACTATATACTCCCTATTCTCCATACTATAAGACATACTATATACTCCCTATTCTCCATACTATAAGACATACTATATACTCCATATTCTCCATACTATAAGACATACTATATACTCCCTATTCTCCATACTATAAGACATACTATATACTCCCTATTCTCCATACTATAAGACATACTATATACTCCCTATTCTCCATACTATAAGACATACTATATACTCCCTATTCTCCATACTATAAGACATACTATATACTCCCTATTCTCCATACTATAAGACATACTATATACTCCCTATTCTCCATACTATAAGACATACTATATACTCCTATTCTCCATACTATAAGACATACTATATACTCCCTATTCTCCATACTATAAGACATACTATATACTCCCTATTCTCCATACTATAAGACATACTATATACTCCCTATTCTCCATACTATAAGACATACTATATACTCCTATTCTCCATACTATAAGACATACTATATACTCCCTATTCTCCATACTATAAGACATACTATATACTCCATATTCTCCATACTATAAGACATACTATATACTCCCTATTCTCCATACTATATACTCCCTATTCTCCATACTATAAGACATACTATATACTCCCTATTCTCCATACTATAAGACATACTATATACTCCCTATTCTCCATACTATAAGACATACTATATACTCCCTATTCTCCATACTATAAGACATACTATATACTCCATATTCTCCATACTATAAGACATACTATATACTCCCTATTCTCCATACTATAAGACATACTATATACTCCCTATTCTCCATACTATAAGACATACTATATACTCCATATTCTCCATACTATAAGACATACTATATACTCCCTATTCTCCATACTATAAGACATACTATATACTCCCTATTCTCCATACTATAAGACATACTATATACTCCATATTCTCCATACTATAAGACATACTATATACTCCCTATTCTCCATGCTATAAGACATACTATATACTCCCTATTCTCCATACTATAAGACATACTATATACTCCCTATTCTCCATACTATAAGACATACTATATACTCCCTATTCTCCATCTATAAGACATACTATATACTCCATATTCTCCATACTATAAGACATACTATATACTCCCTATTCTCCATACTATAAGACATACTATATACTCCCTATTCTCCATACTATAAGACATACTATATACTCCCTATTCTCCATACTATAAGACATACTATATACTCCCTATTCTCCATACTATAAGACATACTATATACTCCCTATTCTCCATACTATAAGACATACTATATACTCCCTATTCTCCATACTATAAGACATACTATATACTCCATATTCTCCATACTATAAGACATACTATATACTCCCTATTCTCCATACTATAAGACATACTATATACTCCCTATTCTCCATACTATAAGACATACTATATACTCCCTATTCTCCATACTATAAGACATACTATATACTCCCTATTCTCCATGCTATAAGACATACTATATACTCCCTATTCTCCATACTATAAGACATACTATATACTCCATATTCTCCATACTATAAGACATACTATATACTCCCTATTCTCCATACTATAAGACATACTATATACTCCATATTCTCCATACTATAAGACATACTATATACTCCATATTCTCCATACTATACTCCCTATTCTCCATACTATAAGACATACTATATACTCCATATTCTCCATACTATAAGACATACTATATACTCCATATTCTCCATACTATAAGACATACTATATACTCCATATTCTCCATACTATATACTCCCTATTCTCCATACTATAAGACATACTATATACTCCATATTCTCCATACTATAAGACATACTATATACTCCATATTCTCCATACTATAAGACATACTATATACTCCCTATTCTCCATACTATAAGACATACTATATACTCCATATTCTCCATACTATAAGACATACTATATACTCCATATTCTCCATACTATAAGACATACTATATACTCCCTATTCTCCATACTATAAGACATACTATATACTCCCTATTCTCCATACTATAAGACATACTATATACTCCCTATTCTCCATACTATAAGACATACTATATACTCCATATTCTCCATACTATAAGACATACTATATACTCCCTATTCTCCATACTATAAGACATACTATATACTCCTATTCTCCATACTATAAGACATACTATATACTCCCTATTCTCCATACTATAAGACATACTATATACTCCCTATTCTCCATACTATAAGACATACTATATACTCCCTATTCTCCATACTATAAGACATACTATATACTCCCTATTCTCCATACTATAAGACATACTATATACTCCCTATTCTCCATACTATAAGACATACTATATACTCCCTATTCTCCATACTATAAGACATACTATATACTCCCTATTCTCCATACTATAAGACATACTATATACTCCCTATTCTCCATACTATAAGACATACTATATACTCCCTATTCTCCATACTATAAGACATACTATATACTCCCTATTCTCCATACTATAAGACATACTATATACTCCCTATTCTCCATACTATAAGACATACTATATACTCCATATTCTCCATACTATAAGACATACTATATACTCCCTATTCTCCATACTATAAGACATACTATATACTCCCTATTCTCCATACTATAAGACATACTATATACTCCCTATTCTCCATACTATAAGACATACTATATACTCCCTATTCTCCATACTATAAGACATACTATATACTCCCTATTCTCCATACTATAAGACATACTATATACTCCATATTCTCCATACTATAAGACATACTATATACTCCCTATTCTCCATACTATAAGACATACTATATACTCCCTATTCTCCATACTATAAGACATACTATATACTCCCTATTCTCCATACTATAAGACATACTATATACTCCCTATTCTCCATACTATAAGACATACTATATACTCCCTATTCTCCATACTATAAGACATACTATATACTCCATATTCTCCATACTATAAGACATACTATATACTCCCTATTCTCCATACTATAAGACATACTATATACTCCCTATTCTCCATACTATAAGACATACTATATACTCCCTATTCTCCATACTATAAGACATACTATATACTCCCTATTCTCCATACTATAAGACATACTATATACTCCCTATTCTCCATACTATAAGACATACTATATACTCCCTATTCTCCATACTATAAGACATACTATATACTCCATATTCTCCATACTATAAGACATACTATATACTCCCTATTCTCCATACTATATACTCCTATTCTCCATACTATAAGACATACTATATACTCCATATTCTCCATACTATAAGACATACTATATACTCCCTATTCTCCATACTATAAGACATACTATATACTCCCTATTCTCCATACTATAAGACATACTATATACTCCATATTCTCCATACTATAAGACATACTATATACTCCCTATTCTCCATACTATAAGACATACTATATACTCCCTATTCTCCATACTATAAGACATACTATATACTCCATATTCTCCATACTATAAGACATACTATATACTCCCTATTCTCCATACTATAAGACATACTATATACTCCCTATTCTCCATACTATAAGACATACTATATACTACATATTCTCCATACTATAAGACATACTATATACTCCCTATTCTCCATACTATAAGACATACTATATACTCCCTATTCTCCATGCTATAAGACATACTATATACTCCCTATTCTCCATACTATAAGACATACTATATACTCCCTATTCTCCATGCTATAAGACATACTATATACTCCATATTCTCCATACTATAAGACATACTATATACTCCCTATTCTCCATACTATAAGACATACTATATACTCCCTATTCTCCATACTATAAGACATACTATATACTCCCTATTCTCCATACTATAAGACATACTATATACTCCCTATTCTCCATACTATAAGACATACTATATACTCCCTATTCTCCATACTATAAGACATACTATATACTCCCTATTCTCCATACTATAAGACATACTATATACTCCATATTCTCCATACTATAAGACATACTATATACTCCCTATTCTCCATACTATAAGACATACTATATACTCCCTATTCTCCATACTATAAGACATACTATATACTCCATATTCTCCATACTATAAGACATACTATATACTCCCTATTCTCCATGCTATAAGACATACTATATTCTCCCTATTCTCCATACTATAAGACATACTATATACTCCATATTCTCCATACTATAAGACATACTATATACTCCCTATTCTCCATACTATAAGACATACTATATACTCCATATTCTCCATACTATAAGACATACTATATACTCCATATTCTCCATACTGTATACTCCCTATTCTCCATACTATAAGACATACTATATACTCCATATTCTCCATACTATAAGACATACTATATACTCCATATTCTCCATACTATAAGACATACTATATACTCCATATTCTCCATACTATATACTCCATATTCTCCATACTATAAGACATACTATATACTCCATATTCTCCATACTATAAGACATACTATATACTCCATATTCTCCATACTATAAGACATACTATATACTCCCTATTCTCCATACTATAAGACATACTATATACTCCATATTCTCCATACTATAAGACATACTATATACTCCATATTCTCCATACTATAAGACATACTATATACTCCATATTCTCCATACTATAAGACATACTATATACTCCCTATTCTCCATACTATAAGACATACTATATACTCCCTATTCTCCATACTATAAGACATACTATATACTCCATATTCTCCATACTATAAGACATACTATATACTCCCTATTCTCCATACTATAAGACATACTATATACTCCCTATTCTCCATACTATAAGACATACTATATACTCCCTATTCTCCATACTATAAGACATACTATATACTCCCTATTCTCCATACTATAAGACATACTATATACTCCCTATTCTCCATACTATAAGACATACTATATACTCCCTATTCTCCATACTATAAGACATACTATATACTCCATATTCTCCATACTATAAGACATACTATATACTCCCTATTCTCCATACTATAAGACATACTATATACTCCCTATTCTCCATACTATAAGACATACTATATACTCCCTATTCTCCATACTATAAGACATACTATATACTCCCTATTCTCCATACTATAAGACATACTATATACTCCCTATTCTCCATACTATAAGACATACTATATACTCCCTATTCTCCATACTATAAGACATACTATATACTCCCTATTCTCCATACTATAAGACATACTATATACTCCCTATTCTCCATACTATAAGACATACTATATACTCCCTATTCTCCATACTATAAGACATACTATATACTCCCTATTCTCCATACTATAAGACATACTATATACTCCCTATTCTCCATACTATAAGACATACTATATACTCCCTATTCTCCATACTATAAGACATACTATATACTCCATATTCTCCATACTATAAGACATACTATATACTCCCTATTCTCCATACTATATACTCCCTATTCTCCATACTATAAGACATACTATATACTCCATATTCTCCATACTATAAGACATACTATATACTCCATATTCTCCATACTATAAGACATACTATATACTCCCTATTCTCCATACTATAAGACATACTATATACTCCATATTCTCCATACTATAAGACATACTATATACTCCCTATTCTCCATGCTATAAGACATACTATATACTCCATATTCTCCATACTATAAGACATACTATATACTCCCTATTCTCCATGCTATAAGACATACTATATACTCCCTATTCTCCATACTATAAGACATACTATATACTCCCTATTCTCCATACTATAAGACATACTATATACTCCCTATTCTCCATACTATAAGACATACTATATACTCCATATTCTCCATACTATAAGACATACTATATACTCCCTATTCTCCATACTATAAGACATACTATATACTCCCTATTCTCCATACTATAAGACATACTATATACTCCCTATTCTCCATACTATAAGACATACTATATACTCCATATTCTCCATAATGACATACTATATACTCCCTATTCTCCATACTATAAGACATACTATATACTCCATATTCTCCATACTATAAGACATACTATATACTCCATATTCTCCATACTATAAGACATACTATATACTCCCTATTCTCCATACTATAAGACATACTATATACTCCCTATTCTCCATACTATAAGACATACTATATACTCCCTATTCTCCATACTATAAGACATACTATATACTCCCTATTCTCCATACTATAAGACATACTATATACTCCCTATTCTCCATACTATAAGACATACTATATACTCCATATTCTCCATACTATAAGACATACTATATACTCCCTATTCTCCATACTATAAGACATACTATATACTCCCTATTCTCCATACTATAAGACATACTATATACTCCATATTCTCCATACTATAAGACATACTATATACTCCCTATTCTCCATACTATAAGACATACTATATACTCCCTATTCTCCATACTATAAGACATACTATATACTCCATATTCTCCATACTATAAGACATACTATATACTCCCTATTCTCCATACTATAAGACATACTATATACTCCCTATTCTCCATACTATAAGACATACTATATACTCCCTATTCTCCATACTATAAGACATACTATATACTCCCTATTCTCCATACTATAAGACATACTATATACTCCCTATTCTCCATACTATAAGACATACTATATACTCCATATTCTCCATACTATAAGACATACTATATACTCCATATTCTCCATACTATAAGACATACTATATACTCCATATTCTCCATACTATAAGACATACTATATACTCCATATTCTCCATACTATAAGACATACTATATACTCCATATTCTCCATACTATAAGACATACTATATACTCCCTATTCTCCATACTATAAGACATACTATATACTCCATATTCTCCATACTATAAGACATACTATATACTCCATATTCTCCATACTGACATACTATATACTCCCTATTCTCCATACTATAAGACATACTATATACTCCATATTCTCCATACTATAAGACATACTATATACTCCCTATTCTCCATACTATAAGACATACTATATACTCCATATTCTCCATACTATATACTCCATATTCTCCATACTATAAGACATACTATATACTCCCTATTCTCCATACTATAAGACATACTATATACTCCATATTCTCCATACTATAAGACATACTATATACTCCCTATTCTCCATACTATAAGACATACTATATACTCCATATTCTCCATACTATAAGACATACTATATACTCCATATTCTCCATACTATAAGACATACTATATACTCCCTATTCTCCATACTATAAGACATACTATATACTCCCTATTCTCCATACTATAAGACATACTATATACTCCCTATTCTCCATACTATAAGACATACTATATACTCCATATTCTCCATACTATAAGACATACTATATACTCCCTATTCTCCATACTATAAGACATACTATATACTCCCTATTCTCCATACTATAAGACATACTATATACTCCCTATTCTCCATACTATAAGACATACTATATACTCCCTATTCTCCATACTATAAGACATACTATATACTCCCTATTCTCCATACTATAAGACATACTATATACTCCCTATTCTCCATACTATAAGACATACTATATACTCCCTATTCTCCATACTATAAGACATACTATATACTCCCTATTCTCCATACTATAAGACATACTATATACTCCCTATTCTCCATACTATAAGACATACTATATACTCCCTATTCTCCATACTATAAGACATACTATATACTCCCTATTCTCCATACTATAAGACATACTATATACTCCCTATTCTCCATACTATAAGACATACTATATACTCCATATTCTCCATACTATAAGACATACTATATACTCCCTATTCTCCATACTATAAGACATACTATATACTCCCTATTCTCCATACTATAAGACATACTATATACTCCCTATTCTCCATACTATAAGACATACTATATACTCCATATTCTCCATACTATAAGACATACTATATACTCCCTATTCTCCATACTATAAGACATACTATATACTCCCTATTCTCCATACTATAAGACATACTATATACTCCCTATTCTCCATACTATAAGACATACTATATACTCCATATTCTCCATACTATAAGACATACTATATACTCCCTATTCTCCATACTATAAGACATACTATATACTCCCTATTCTCCATACTATAAGACATACTATATACTCCCTATTCTCCATACTATAAGACATACTATATACTCCATATTCTCCATACTATAAGACATACTATATACTCCCTATTCTCCATACTATAAGACATACTATATACTCCATATTCTCCATACTATAAGACATACTATATACTCCCTATTCTCCATGCTATAAGACATACTATATACTCCCTATTCTCCAATACTATAAG